>NC_141996.1:29057772-29086088 GCF_049901715.1 Pseudonaja textilis | reverse complement strand
ACAATAACATCTTTGGTAGATTCTTGAATTCCAACATATCTTAGACAGAAGCATCTATCAGTACACATTAAAGTATCAAATTTTATTTTATTTTGGAAACAGAAACAGCTCTTAGGAAGATGTTAGGTAGTTCAAAGTCATAAATATAGTTCAATTGTTAATTTATGTTCTCATAACAAAGTCTGTAAATTAGGTTAGGCTGAGAAATGATGCTGTGCAGATGAATGCCTATTTGAATCCAAAGTTTCCTGGGCCAACATTCTAATCAATAACATGATAAAATGCTTTGACAGTTTGTTAGCTATGTGTCTAGTACTTTAATAACATTATCATATAGTGAGAAAATACTATGGCATCAAGCAAAACGTCTTTTCTTTCAGAATATTTGTACAGTTCAGAAGTGGTATTCAGCAGGTTCTGACCAGTTCTGGAGAACAAGTAGCAGAAATTTTGAGGATTTCGGAGAACCAGCAAATACCACCTCTGACTAGCCCCGCCCCCATCTATTCTCTGCCTACTGAGTCCCAGGTGACCGGCTGGGTCTTCTTTTGTTGCCCTGAGCAGGAGAACGGAACTGGAAAGCAGGTTAGTGGGGTGGGGAGGGAATGGAGATTTTGCAGTATTCTTCCCTGCCACGCCCACCAAGCCACACCACGTCCACCAAGCCATTCCCACAGAACTGGTAGTACAAATTTTTGAATCCCACCACAGGTACAGTTGATAGTGGATTATAAGCATCCTCCTAAATAGAATTTTTGATGCATTTGAATTTATTACATATTGCAAACCTACATGGTAAAAAGGTCAGTTTGAAAATACACAGAAAAGGAGCCCTTCTGAATTTGTAGAATTTGGATCTTAACAGTTAATTAAGTATATTTGTCTCTAGAAATTATGCCTGACTATTTTTTTCAACTAGAGTCCAGTTGTAAAAACAAGCTTGTTTGAAGCTAGCATTGTTTGCTTGCCTGATTATTCCCACGATGAAGCAAGGAAATATGACTTGATAAAAGCCCTGAATTTCTATCACTGAAATATAAACTATAACTATAGTTAAGAATGTTACATTGATGAATGTATGACCCACTTTTCTTTAAGAGATATAAAATAAATAAAATTTATTCCTTTTTATATCAAAATCCAGTTAGGGTAGACCAATTTGATTTACACATACCTTACTAAACAAAAGGTATGTGACTGGTTAGATCTGCTACAAAACCTGAATTGAAAAAATCCAGATAGCCACTGGATGGTAGTCATGCAATGAAGTATGTGTTCGTTCTTTATTGCCATTCTAGATTTTTCAGCCCATATTTAGTAGACCTATTTTTAGATTAACATATTATAGGAGTCCACATATATGGGATTACAAACCAAAGACTTTTGTCGTACAAGTGCAGAAAAATATGAATTATTTAATAAACCATAGTTAAGTTAGAGTTGCTACATCAGGAACCTTGAGATAGCCACCCTAAATTACATAAATCACGGAAATTTACTGTCTGTACCCAGTCAAAGAATAATTATTTCCCTTTTAATGAGTTGTCTTCCTAATTCCGGATTATTTTCAATGAGTTGCTAATTCACTCTGCGAAATATATGGTAAATTTTTAAGCAAATTTTTAAAAGGAATGATAGTAGTTAGGATATGATAAATGGAGCTCTTCTTTAAAATCAAAAATTTTAAATCAAATATAATTATTTCTGAAACAAGCATACTTTGATTTAAAATGGTCAGTAGGTTAAATTTATTTGGTAAAAATGCTGCCTGGCTATGAATTTCTTTTATGTTTATGTATTAAAAAAACACATTCAAGATTTCAGACTGTACTTCCACACCACGGAGTAGCAAACAAATATAACTTGGCCAAAGTAGAATAAACGCGCCTAAGGCAAAACCACAAACACAAACAGGAGAGGGGAAAGCAAAGCCAGAGTTTGCAAATGACCTCATATGTTATCTACAAGCATCATTATTATATCCAGAAGTTGGTAGTCTGAGAACTGAGTAATATCAAGACCGTCTTTCTCCTCATAAAAAAGCAAACTTGGATTGGTTGGTCATGCCTTGGACCCATTCTTCAAAAAGCACCTCCCCACTTCTCTGCCAATGGGAGTTTCTTCATAAGCACCCATGGGAATCAGAATACACTTCACCCAAATATGTTAACTCTACTCTGGAGAAATGCAACTGGATATTTTCAACACATTATTAAATAGTTAACAGACATACACAAGCAGACAAAACCCATGTACACATATATACCTTAATAAAATTACTCCCTTAGATTTTCAACATGTATCTCCCAACTAATGGTTTTTTTGTGAGGGGGGGCAAGTCAGGCTTCAGAATGAGGGAGTTGGCTGCAACTATCACCATTTTTATTTTCTAATTCTAAGGATTCTTCCAGGGTTCATATAGAATAATATTGTACCTATATTCCAATGTTGTTGTTTTTTAAATTAGCAAGAAAGAGATACGAGAAATCCAGAAGGTTTATTTGTTAATGCACAAACCACTAACAAAATATGGCAACAAATTAATTGCCTAAAGAAAATTGGTTCTATAAATTTCTAATAATATAAAACATGACAAAATAAAATTTGCATTTCATTTATCATGCATAATCACGTGTTTTGTTTTGCATTTATAGTAACCATTATTTGCATAAATAATAACCAATAAAGTAAATATGAAGTGTCACAATATGACATGAAATGAAATGTTGTTTGTCAAGGAAAACATCTGAGGAGGTTACCATGTTTCTTTTAAATAATGTTTGGTGGGAGTTTTATGTTATATATAATTGTTAAATTCTGGGAAAGGCAAAAACAGGCAATAAAGCATTATAGTTTTAGACATTCATCACAACACTGAAACCATGTACTTTATATAGAAAAACAACTCTATTCCTCTTGCTGACAACATGCTAAAATATTGCAAATATGTACATTCATATCCTAGAAAAATGCCAGAAAAAAGTAAGATCTAGAACAGCGGTTGCCAACCGGTGGGTCGCAGCAAAATTTTGGTGGGCCGCAGAAGAAATGGCCCCCGAAAGCAATTAATCTGTGCCATGCAGTTCTCGTGCCTCCCAGCTCTTCAAGGAACCCCGGCGTCAGCTCCTTGAGATGCACGCACCAATCAGCTCCCACACACGGCGGGAGGCGGCAACAACAGTCCCCTCCCCCGGCGCCCACTGTTAGCTCTCCCCATTAGTTCTCTAGTTTTGAATTGCTCCCGTCTCTCTCTCTTTGCTTCTCCCTCCCCCAGAGCCCACGTGCAGGCAGGCAAGGAAAGGGAGAGGGAGCCATGTGCAGCTCTCCGCTTTTCCAGCCCTCGCTGCCTCTCCCAACATTGAAGCCTCGGAGATGCAGGTAAAGCTGCTGCAGTGGTAGTGCCCTGAGTTGTTTACCTCTCCACTATTGCCTCCTCCTCCTCCTCTAGCACCTCCTTCTCTGGGTAGGGCAATTCTGAACTAACCAAGCATGCTAAGGCAACTTGGGCACTACCACTGTGGCAGCTTTGCCCTGCTGCACGTAGGGAGGCTGCCAGTGCTGAGCAAGCCCATGCCCATGCCGCCCACCCCACCTGGGCTGAGGACAGAGCAGGCTGAGCAGGTGCCCAGCGGGTAAGGATTCTAGGACTGCATGAGGTTGGGAAGCTCAGGCTGGTACCGAAGCGGGATCAGAACCAAACAGCCAATCACAGAAGCCATCCACAATTACGAATTCCAAAACGTGGGGGGGAGCAGAGAGAGAGAGAGAGAGAGAAAGAGAAGGTGGAAAGAGAGGAAGCGGGAAAGGCTGGTCGGCCTGGAGCACACCGGGAGCAGAAGCACACAGAGGAGCCCAGCCCCAGCCTGACTCTGTGAGAAGAGTGAAGGCACCAAAGAGCGTCTGCCACCAAGACCAGAAAGAAGCTCTGCACACCTCCTGATTGGTGATAGGTGTGGGATCCCTTAAGGCCAGGTGACTCTGGGGGAGAGTAAAGCAAAGGAAATGGAGCCTCCTCTAAAGGATCGCTAGGTCTGGTGCCGTTCCAGCCCAGCCCTTGGGTGCCTCACGGTTGGGAGAAAGCCCGTCTCCACTGAGCACCAGCAATTACCAGTGAGGGGCATTGCCGAGGGAACACCGTGTAATGTGGATGGCTGGAAAAAGGCCCAGAAGCAGTAGGAAGCAGGAAGAGAAGCGAGTGGGGGGCTTCCCTGGCTAAGCAAGTGGGGGAGAGAAGTGGGGAGGGCGTCAAAGTGAGGGGTTCCTCTCCCCCCTGTCTTCCTTCAGAGGGGAAGGCAAACGCTGCCTGGTCGGAAGGGCGCCCAGCCACTGAGGTGATTTCCTTTCAATTCACTATTTCTGTTCACTGTTTCTCTATTTTGATGGCTTCCCTGATTATTCTCTTGTTGAAGTGTTCAGTATTGGAGATTAATTTGGTTCCCTCAAAATTAATTTCATGTCCTGTGAGAAACACCCCCATAACATCAATAAACGGGATGATACCTCCACCTACCAGATATCTGGAAACTAACCCTTATCAACAAATGAGTCCCAGCCATGAAAGCCAACACTGGACCCAAAACAACACATGATGCCACCACCAATCTCCCTCACCAGACTCAAACCCAAACCCATCCCATAGACAAAAGGCAACCACCATGCAGAAACCAGACCATGGCTTCATCACCAGCTGTCACATACCCCCCAACCCTGAAACTAAGCAAACTGACACACACCATGAACATATAGCCAGACCTCAAACTTGGAGCCAAACCGAAACTCCAAACGTTACATCACAGCCATCCGCTCAGGATATCACATCACAGAACTCAGGTTACACCACAAAACCTCAGGATGTTGCAACACAGCCAATGACCCAGGAGATTACAGCACAAGACCCAGGATATCACAACAATAGAACTCAGAAGTTCATCACACAGCCCATTACTCAGGTCGTTACAACACAGGAGGCTGATAGATACACAGCCAGTACCTCAGCCACACTGGTTCTTACGAAAAAGCCAACCAATCGACAAATATCAACTCTATCAACCAATCAAGAAATAACAACACAGCCAACCAGCCCGCTTACAACAGAGCCAGCACACCACACCTCCCCACCAGTATTTATAGAGAGACGACAGCTCCGATCACGCTTTGCTTGCACAAGCACAAAGCCGAAAGCACCAGCCTGAAGATGGCGAGCGGGACCTCGTCGAAACATTGCCAAGATACTCCCAATCTTACACGGGAAAAGACCCGAACACACCAAAACCTGCATACCCCCCCCACATATTTATATTTAACAAAATTTTTATATTAAATATATTAGCTTTTTAAAAAATCATATTAGTGGTCCTCAGGATTTAAAAGTATGAGTTTGGTGGTCCCTGAGGTCCAAAAGTTTGGCGACCCCTGATCTAGAAGATGTCACCAATATGATGAACAAAATATCAACTAGAAAAGCTGGAAGTTGAAATATATATAAATTTGTTTAACGTGAACTGTAAAACAATAAACATACAACATCTTGTTTTCAACTATTGCTAATTCATTGCCTCATATTACTGGCTTACAGATTCTACCCTCTCTATTTCTTGTTTTCTGATAACTTATGCAAATTACTTAGAAAATATTTAATGATTTGCTCTAATAGATTTATAATTCCATTATTAGAAACGTGTCCATGCTAATGTCAAACTAAGGTAGGGATGGAAAACTTTATCTTTCAAAATTTTATCAATCCCTCTTATCAAGTATATTGATTTTGAAGAATGATGAGAACATGTAAGGCCACATATTGTCCTCCTCTATCAAAAAGTACTATGATAGGCAATATTTTGGGTCCCAGTGAGCTTTATGATCTTTTCCTAAGTCACCCATGAACAGGGAGAAGACTTTTTTCTATTTTTCATATCTCATAGTCAAGCTGACTCATTTGCTTGAAAAGGGAACAAATGGTTAGTTTAATTTGCCTGACATTTAGGAACATGAAATAATCTGTTTCTGAAGTTAAGAGAATGTGAATAGTTTACTATTTTAAAACCAGTGTTTATATTTTAAAAACCTCTACGACAGCAGGGGATTATTAAAAATATAAGAATCATATTATCATATTAATTGTACTTAGGACCTACACTTTTAAATGCAGCCTGTATCTCACCACTCTAAATCCTGTTCTTACTTGCAGTTTACACTGGCACCCCTTGGCAATCTGTGTTCCCTCTTAATCAGAGGATGCTAATGTTTCATATGCTAACATCTTGTCCTCAGTCCAAAAGTGTTTTCAATATTCTTACACTAATTCATTTTGTTAGAGAAACAACTGGTGTTCAACAGCTGGCCAAGGAACTCAAGTAACCTCTTGGAAGATGTGAAAAGTGTGGCTAGACTCCTTGCCCTTAGCTCCCTGTTTTAAGATACATCAGCCATGCCACTGACTAGGCAGCTTGAAAATATCGACTCCCAATTAGGAAGCACGAGGCATTGGGTTAGCAAGGTACTATAAACCCAGTATGGAGGCCATGCCCCAGATTCACCATGGCTCTTATTTTCCTGACTGAGACCTAAGTGGCAAAGTGAGCTGTTAGTGGGGGGAGGCCAAATGCACCTGACCTAAAAATGTTACACCTAAAAATATTGCCCTAAAAGTTGTCAGCCAGAAACAAAATACGAAAGGAGGATGGTATAATTCTTTTTTAAAATGTCAGATGAAAATAGAGGGTCCCCATCTATTCTGAGTCTCATCCATGATTGGTAGCAGTTATAGTTCCTAGTCAATTATTCCAGAAGGTATGTGGTCCAAGTATAAAATTGAATATGGAAAGCCTTCTTAGATATGGCAATGTAAGACATCTTCAGAAGAAGGTAGTATTTCTGCCGACTGCTTGCAATTTGCCAGTTCGAATCTCACCAAGCTCAAAGTTGACTCAGCCTTCCATCCTTCCGAGGTCAGTTAAAATGAGGACTCAGATTGCTGGGGAAATATGCTGACTCTGTAAACCACTTAGAGAGGGCTGTAAAGCGCCGCAAAGTGGTATAAAAGTCTAAATGCTATTGCTATAGTGACAGCTGTTTCTGTGAATTCAATAATTTTTTTAAATACCCTAAACATTGGGGGATGTGTGCAATGTTTCATGGGTGAAGCTCCACTCATGCAACATGACTTTGCGGCATTTTTCTGCCTCAGGTCTATTTTGAAAGGTCCTCCCCCTTCAGCAGGAGATTTGGCACTAGAAAACAGTGAAGAGATATTGGTAAGGAGCTCCAGTTCAGCTAACTAAAAGACATGACTAATTCATTACTATATTATTCAACAACATAGACAGCAAAGATTGATGTATAAAAACATAGGGTTTTCCCACACACAAAAAATACCTTTTCCTAAGAACCGTACTATCAATGCACAATTTTTGGCTACTATGGTGCAATTGAACGCAGATGACGGAGTGCAGATCTAGATTTTGCACCAACTAAGGGTCCCTTTCTCATGCTCTTTACCTTAGCAGCTCTCTGCAGAAACGTTTTGTAGTAACTCGGAGTTCTTTAAAAAGTTGCACACTGATGAAAGAAAGGTTCCCAATACTTGTAAAAAGGAATGAAAATAGAGAGAAGGCTGGGAATATATGCAAGTAGGAGTGAGAAGAATGCGGGGTGGAGGATGCAAGGATAGTGTGTCTATATAACACTCAAATATTACTCCCAAGGACTCTTCCATTCTAGCAGCGCCTTTGGTTCACAAGAATAGCATTGACTTTCTCAGAAGGCCATTCAAGCAGAGGAATGCAGTCCTTCAGATATCGCTGGACTTCAGTTTCAACAATCTCAGCCAACATGATAAGGGGTGATAGGACCCCTGAATAACAGAATATCTAGAAAATTATAGGTTCATCATGCCTGAGTAAGAGGAAAGTTAATATTATGGTACCATCAAAATGAACATGTCAAAATACTGGCTGCTATCAAAAAGTTTCAAAAGCCAAACGAATGCAATAGATGCCTGTTTAGAAAGGAAAAATATATACTTATTCATAATTCATAATGTGAGCGAAGGATCTACTTACCAAAAGTCGTCTTTTGCCTTCAAAGAAGTTCAGAAGCTTTGTCACAGATTTCTTGGAGGTCTGTATGAAAGACTTAGTGTGAGGTTTCAGGCTTCCATCATTTTCTATCTTGCGTCCTTTCTTGTTTTTCTTGTTGCGCTCTTTTTCTTGCTTGCCTTTCCTTTCAGCTTTGTCTTTTTTAGCCTGCCTCTCAATTTTCTTCTCATACCTTTCTTTCTTCTTGTCAGATTTATTTAAAGGGATGCGTTTCTTCGACTCTTTGGCTTTCTTGGGTGGAATATTTCCTACGGGGATGCTTTCCTCTAAATGAGGAATGGCAGGCTGCCCTAAGTCATATTTATCCTCGTATTCGTTGCTCAGTATCTTGTCCTGGGCTTTCTTTTTGGGCTGCTTGCTTTTAGGAGGCTGCTGCCGGCCAGCTGTGATGCCAGAGTCCCGACTGTCCTTGTCTGTGCGATTGTCTCTGAACCTGCCAGCATTTGCTCTGGTGTAATGCTCTGAGGTGGCCCTTGGCATTTCTGTGTAAGTGTCATAATGACTGGCTTTCCTGGGTCTTTTAGTAGCTGTTGGTTGTCTTTGTGTGTGGCCTGGATGCTTTCCTCTGTGGTTTTCTCTCCCTATGGAAAGGAAGGTCTCTGTCTCGGGAGCAATAGTTGTCTCAGGCTCTGTGGGAAGCTCTGTGAGTGACTTTGTGGTCCATGTTCTTTGTGTAGTTGGAGTTGTTGTGATGGTGGTTGAGGGTCTGCTTGGTATTGTCGTTATTCTGGCAACTGGCCTGAGAGTTGTGGTTGTTGGAGGGAAGGTAGTGGCTCTAGATGTAGTGGGGGAAGGAGATGGCACTGTGGTTGCTGCCACTTTCTTCACAGTTTTCACTCTGGTTGGTTGCATTTTGCCTTTTCTTGTTTCTTCCTTTCTCGGGAATGGCGGGACACGACCACCACCGGGAGCCGCTCTTGTGTTGTTGCCCCCACCGAGCCCTTCCTTGATGATCTGGCCCTCCCCTCCAGCCGCTTTACATTTCTGTATGAAGCCTTTTTGCCTTGCTTTCTCAATCTTCCTGATGGGACTCTGGTCAATGACTTCATATATAGCTTCCAACCTTACTGGGTAAGGGTACCGTTCCTCAACTTGCAGTGTCTTCTTTAACAGTACCATTCCAAATTTCCCCTTCTCTAGTTTCAAAAAGCTCATGAGTTTGGGGATGAGGCTTGGATCTAGAGGCTGCTCCAGGATTTTCCCTTCAGGGGATATCTTCCTAACTTTACCCTCTTCTTCACCTTCCCCGTGGAACAGTATAATCTGCTGGACATGCCTTTCTGCTAACTCGCAATAGACATCGTCCTTCAGCAGACTCATCATGAGCCGGTAATAGCCATCTGAGGCGTGGGGAACGGAGATGATCCAGACTCTATTCTTGCCTGCAAAGCTAGCCAGAGTATTGGGAGAACTGGACCCTGATGAGAAACGCACAATTCGTGGTTGGACTGCAGTGGATGTTCCTTCATCTTTAATCATTTCCAGCTTAGGTCTTTTCATCTGCTGTATTTTTATCTCGCCAGTCCTGATCCGAACCTGAAGTTTATTTTTTGAGGAAGAGGCTGCTGGGTTTTTAGGTTCCAGTGAATCCCTTTTAACAAGGGGACGTTGCCAATACCGCCCAGGAAGACTTACATGTCTCCGAAGCACCTTGCCTAACCTGGGCTGGGTTGAAGCAGATCTCCTGATACCGCTCCTGTAGGCCACAGGCTCTTTTCTGACTCCAAGGCTCCCTCTCTCAGCTTGCCTCAGTGGCTTATGTGAGCCACACACTAGCCACGTTGCCCATAGCACAGTTAAGCTCACCAGTGGTGTCCAGTTCATCGTGACCTTAAAAAAAATAAACGGGAGGAGAAACACACTATTACTGGGATCTTAAAAAAGACCAAAGATATCCAACATTCTTAGAGTGAGTCATCATCAAGAGAAATCTTGCCGATCCTCCCAAAACACATTTTAAAAAACATCTTTACACATTTCTGATGATTTTTGTGTCACTTTTCTCTTTTGAGGTGAGGTTCCACCTTAACACTTGTAGATGTGTCAGCAGCAACCCCTTCAGTGAAAAGAAAGCTAACTGGATTCTGTTAGAGGGACACAGCTGAGATTTTGGAGTTGAACTATTAACTAAAAGAAGAGGAGCACTCTTGTCCCTGGGAATGGATGCGGGGCTTTCTTCAACAATAAGGACTAAGGACAGTTTCAATACTGGGAGAACTTCATACAAAAAAAGTGAAAAAGATTTGTATAATCTACATACTATTAGTACCGCCTGTCTGACTCCCACAGCTACACAAACACACACACACACACACAGGACGTCAAGAGTCTCAAAACAGCAGTGAAACTTACTCTTGTAGCAAACTTCTTCTCCAAAACTTTCTTTCAGATCCTCTCTTTCAGACCGCGGAGGCTGCCATATAGCTCTGCCGGGGGCAAAACAGATTCCACCCGAAAGGTTTGTTCGTGTTCAGGGAAGCGGATGCAGGCAAACAGACGCTGCCGCCCGGAGCTTTTCCTCTGTCCATCCAGCTGCAGCTCTGCCTCCTTTCGGGAGCAGCCCTAGAGAGGCATGTTTCGCCGATTTCCCTCCTGCTCGGCGCTTTCTCTCTCCTCCACACTTTCACGGCCGCTTCCACCTCAGTTCCGCTCTCGGTTCCCTGCAGTCGGGCTCCTTTGTCTTTCCAGAGGCGAAGCATCAGCGCTAATACATTTTCCAGACAAAATGGTTTAAGCGCGCCCTAAGCGAAGAAAATAGCGCGCCTCTCTTTACCTTCCTAATCTTCATTTCCAAGACAGCCTGCCCGTCTCCCTCCCTTTCTCCCCTCCCCCCACCTCCCCCTTTTGGATTTCCTCCCAGAAATAATAGTATAACTTCAACCCGGCTCCAACCCAAACGGGGAAAAATAACAGCACTAGGATTGGTGTGGGAGTATGTTTGGGGTGTGTAGAGAGAGGGAAGGGAGAGGGAGACAGAGAGAGAGAGAGAAAGAGATTGAACTGATAGAAAACTCATTACCTTCTTTCCTCACTTTTGACGTAGAAACGAGGAAGTTTTTTACGGGACTGTTATATTACTTAGGATAACTCTAATGGCTCTCTCAGCCTCCTCTTTCCAAAAGTCCATCTCCTTAAACTTTTCATGTTTCCAAATCAAAAACATGAAGAAAACAGTAGATGTGACTTGGGTCAGGACCAGACCTGCTGAGGTTTAGTGCAGCCGATGGGAATCATCTGGATGAACTCCTCACAACCAAATTTGGACCTATTGATTTGAGGAGTAACAGTGGACTGTTTAATTGATTTCTAATGACAGCTTTGTTACCAATGTAAAATAAAAATAAAAATACAGACATTATATTTGGTTATAATGTTCTTCAAAGCAACAATGTACAAAAAACAAGACTTTTATGACGTTTTAGCCTGTGTTTGGACAGTCCATGTCCTTAATTTAGATCAATCAATTTTGTTTATGGCCCAAAAGTCCAAAAGCAAGTTATAAATATAATCTAAATTTGACACTGGATAAAAAAGTTTAATAAATAAAATGTTTAATAAATATTACATAATAGTCTTAAAACCCTAGCTCGTTGATTTGTTACTAAAAGCCTACTGAAAAGGTCTACCAATGTTAATATCTCAACAACCCTGTGAAGTAGTTTAGACCCTAAGTTACTTAATCAATTTCACAATAGAAACTGAAGGAGATTCTTAGACCAACACCCACTATTTGTCTTAGAAGCTACTTGCTTGTAATAAAATTATTGATCCATCATAAAGCATATTCCCCCTCCTTTTTTTTTCAAAAAAACCCAAAGGAATCTAAATTTAACAGAATATATATACCCAAAGAATCAAGATCTAATCATAGAGACCATATATGTAATAATACTTTGCAATCTGTTACTGTTTTTTAAACAGTCCTAAAGGAAGATTCTACACTATCATGTTAATATCGGCTACCCCCACAAAATTATAAATCATAACCAAGTTGAGCAATGCAAGAAATCATTTATCTTCCACTTCACATTCACTTCTTCCTAAGCTTAGAAACTTCCCAGTATTCTATTTATTCGGCCACCACCTATTATACATTTATCATTTTATTAATGCTACATTAAAATTTTGATTTACAAATATCACAACAAACAACAATTACATAGGAACCTTTTATTTAAAACCTACACTTGTTGATACAGCATTAAAAATACATGTCCTACTAATTTTAGTAAACCGGTATGTTACGCTAGGTAAATGGAACATATGTCTGTCACACCCAAAATGACTTAAGAGAAATACAGATGGAATACTACCAAAACAAACAAACAATAATTACATCGAAGTCTTTCTTCTTATAATTTAGAAGATGATCTACACATGGATATCACTGGACTAACACTACAAAAATCAAATTAGATAGTCTGAAAGCAAAGATGAAGAGAGAGAGAGAGAGAGAGAGAGAAAGAAAGAAAGAAAGAAAGAAAGAAAGAAAGAAAGAAAGAAAGAAAGAAAGAAAGAAAGAAGAAAGGATGTTGACATGCAACTTAGCTGCTCCTTGCAAAATTACAACTTAAGCTTAAAAAAGCAAAATCATCTTTTTCAACTTCTGTCATGTTTAGGGTGTAGTGAGCACTGAATATGGCACCCTATTAACAGAAGCTATAATTGTGGTTGCTCAGTTTCTTCTATTATTTTCATGTATGTAGTAGCCACTCTTCTGAAATAAAGTAGCCCATTTATTCCAGAATGTCAATGTTAGACCTTCATTTTTTTTTTTCTCAACAACTTCAGTTTTTATTTTATTTTATTTGGTTTGTCAATTGCTTATAAGATAATAGGTATAAGTAAAACATAGTTATGAATACAAGGATATATGTAAGAAAAATAAAAGAAACAATAGGACAGGGACGGTAGGCACATTGGTGCGCTTATGCACGCCCCCTACAGACATCTTAGGAAAAGGGTGAGATCAATAGTAGAGAGTCTAAAGTTAAAGTTTTTGGAGTTTGGGGAAGAAACCACAGAGTCAGGTAGAGTATTCCAGACGTTGACCACTCTGTTGCTGAAGTTGTATTTCCTGCAATCAGGTCTGGTGCGATTAACCTTGCGTTTGTATCTATTGTGTGCTCTTGTGTTGTTATGGTTGAAGCTGAAGTATTCATTGACAGGTAAGTTATTGCAATGTATGATTTTATATACCATACTTAGATCAGACTGAAGACAGCGTAATTCAAGGTTTTCTAGGTCTAGAATTTCAAGTCTGGTGGCATAAGGTATTCTGCAACAAGTAGAGGAGTGGAGAACTCTTCTTGTGAAATATTTCTGGACTTTCTCAACTGTGCTAATATCAGATACATAATGTGGGTTCCAGACTGATGAGCTGTATCCGAGTATTGGTCTAGCAAATGTTTTGTATGTTCTAGTTAGTAGTGTGATATTACCAGAGAAAAAGCTACGTAGGATTAGGTTAACAACTCTTAATGCCTTTTTGGCTATGTAGTTACAGTGGGCTCTAGCACTTAGATCATTAGAGATGAGTACTCCAAGATCCTTGAGAGAGTTTGGATCATCAACAAGGTCTTGACTATTCAGCTTGTATTTTATTTTCTGATTTTTTTTTGCCAATATGGAAGACAGAGCATTTATTTGTTGAGATTTGAAGTTGCCATTTGTTTGACCATTCTGATACATAGTCAAGATCTTTTTGAAGGGTAGCAGTCTGTGGTATTGAACAGCTTTATATCATCAGCGAAGAGGACGCAGTTGGTCTTAATAGGATCACAGAGGTCATTTATGTAGAGTATGAAGAGAGTTGGTCCTAGAACACTGCCTTGGGGGACACCACTATTGACAGGTACAGAATTTGATAGGACACTTCCAGTTTTGACCGTTTGTTGTCTCTTTGACAGGAATGCTTCTATCCAGTTATGCAGGTGTCCAGAGATACCATAATATTTTAGTTTTAGGCTTCTTCCAATATTCCTACTCCACGTTATCATGTTCCCTTTCACTATCTCTTGCTCTAATTCTACCTCCAATAAATATTTATAAAATTTGGAGATATTCTTTTTATTTGATCCTAATAAGATTTTATCTAAATATTGTAATTTGCTATAGATTCCAAACTCTTTGATATCTTGTTTGTATCTGCTATGGATTTGTATATATAACCACTGGTCAATTTTAAATCCCTGTTCCTGTAAATCCTGTCGAGTTCTTAATTTTCCTAGAGGGTCTAATAAATCTTTATGTTTAGTCGTTTTTGTTATATCCAAATTGTTGGGATGAACCATTGCCTCCATTGTTTAAAGCCAAATTGGAATTTTTAAATAATGTTTTTTGCATATTTTTTTCCAATTAGTTAATAATGAATCTCTAATAAGGTGTCTATGAAAATACGACTGTTTAGTTTTCCCCACTTCCCATAGAAATGCGTGCCACCCTCTCTGAAGATTGTGCCCTTCCAAGGCTAAAGTTCTTTTGTTGAGTAAATTAACCCAGCCTTTTAACCATAATAAGTTGGCTGCCCAATAATATAATTCCCGTCTATTGCTTTGTCCTCATCGAGTTGTGTAGTCCATATGTTTTTGTAGTGTAAGAGTTGCAGATTACAGGACAGTTTTTTTCTGAAACCAAATTGTTTATTAGAGAGTAGGTTGTTTGTCTCTAAGTGGAAGATAATGGATTGGTTAATAATTGATTCCATGACTTTACAGGTGACGCAGCATAAAGAGATTGGTCTGTAATTTTCAACTAGGTTGGGGTCTCCCCTTCTGAAGATGGGGATGACCGTGGCTTGTGACCATAGTTTTGGCAAGGAGCTGGTCCTGAAAGATTTTTCAAAGATTATGCTTAGAGGTTCTGCTATGGCAGTGGATAGCTTTTTTAAGAAGTATGCACATATTCCGTCTGGTCCAATAGAGATGATTTTAGATTGCGTAGTGCTTTTTCAATATTGTCTTCTGTAAAATCGATATGTATTAGATCATTGTAGTTGTCTGTGGTTCGACTAGGAAATACTGGGCATGATCCATTGCTATTTATAAATACTGAGCCAAAGAATGTGTTAAAGAGGATGGCTTTAATAGTGTCGTCGTTGCAATCTTTACCATTAGGTCCTTTCAGGGGTGGGATGGACTTTGAGTCTTTTAGTTTGTTGTTTACAAACAAAGCTGGGTAGAATTGATGCGTAGAAGATTTTCCTCCTGTTTAATGTGATAATTGGTGCATTCAGTCTTTATCTGGTGGCATAAATTTTTGTATCGGCTTTTGAAGTTGGCAACGTGGCCAGATTTGTTTTTCCGCCAAAGTGATCTCTTTTTGGTTTGAAGCTTCTTTATTGTTATGGGTAATCAGTTTTTTCTGGGTTTTGGAGTTGTTATTGGTACACATAGTTTGATGACTTTTTTGACTTCAAGTAAAATGATGACTTTTTTGACTTCAAGTAAAAATATGTTGCAATGGTCTTCAACAGTATTGCATCCAGTGAATAGACATTGCCAATCAAGGGATGAGAGATCATTATCTATAAGATCATAATTGCCTTTTTTGAAGTTATAATTGGGGATCATTGTGTTGATTTTTGTGTGGACGTATCTTGAGACAAAAGTTTATCATGCTGTGGTCACTGTTGGAAAAGGGTTCTTTAATTTGTATTCTGTAAATTGAATTCAAACTATTGCAGAAGATAAGATCGAGGCAATTGTTAAGTCTAGTATTGTTGGCTAGTTGTCCCAGTCCCAGGTTTGTTACAGCATTGTAGAAGATTGCATGTGTGGATTCAGTTTTACATTCGTTTAGGGTCCAGTTAATCTGAGGTAGAACAGTTAATGTGAAGTTGAAGTCACCAAGAAAGATAAAAGTGTGTTGGCAGGGTGTCGCCCATGTTAGTAGTGAATTTAGATTGTTTACATGTTCGATGTCATAATCAAGGGCTCTGTAACATAATAAGAATTGAAATGTGTTATTTAAGGACAGTTCACAGATGATGGTCTCAGGAAGAACAAGCTCTTCGGTAACTTGGATGTTTTTTAGATGTAAGGACTTTTTATAGCAGATAGCAACACCACCTCCTCTACGGATTTCACGATTGATTGGTAAACATGATAGTCTGTTGCTGTGGTAATGGAGTCAGGGAGAGATGCATTGAGCCATGTTTCACAAACAAATATGATGTCGAATTTAGCCATATTTAGTAAGAGGAGAAATTCAGGTATTTTATTCACAAGGCTTCTTGCATTGAGTAGCTTGCATTTAAGGCCAGTTGTAGTTGGAATTGAGGTGCCTAGTTTTGAGTAATTGAGGTACTGAAATAGTGGAGGTAGTATAGTATTGGAGGTTTGTGGTGTAAAGTTCCTTTGTTTTTCCTTAAAGCCAAGTTTTTTGATTTTTATTTTGTTTTGTTTCTGTTTTAAAGAGGAAGTGTAGCTGTTTGATAGATTTGAATGGAGAAGATTTGAATGAGCTCACCAATCATCTACTTTGGAGTTTGGAAAAGATGAGATTTGGGTGGGGGTTTAGTGGAGGTTGTCCAATCAGCTGAGTGGGAATTTAAATTCAGGCTGACTAATCAGCTGGGTTGTTTAAATGGAGCTGGGTGATTTATATGGAGACTATCAATTCTCTGTGAGACTCCTTTGTTCTCCCCAATTGGTGGCCGTTTAGAATTATTTTTGGTGATTTGATTTAAATGGAGACTGTAGACATCATTCCAGTTCTTCCATCATCGGAATTCACGATCAATCTCAGTTTCAAAAGGCAGTTTTCCTGAATAAAAACCTTCTTCACACCTTTTCTTCTCATCTAGTCCACCCTTTTTTTTCTCCTTTAATCACTCTTTTCTCAAGCTGCCATTTAACTTCCAGAGTTAGAGGGTATAAACATAAATTAAGCCACCGCCATTTAATCTCCACACTCAACCCTTCCGCTCTGGAGTCTTCGCTTTTTAAGTTGTTTCTGACTCAGGTCCACAGTAAATCTTCGAGCCATTTACCCGCTCCTTCCTCCCACTGAAAAATGTAGATCTATAAGGAGCCGGGGGAGACACTTCTGACATTCCATGTGCCAATCTGGAATTTGCAGTCCTGAACTTTTCCTTTCCCTCTGTGACATCAGCAGCTGGACATCCTTTCAGCTTCCATCCACCCATCCATCATAAATATTGTTTTAAAACATTGAAAACTTCGGTGTACTCCAGAGCCTGGAGCTCGGTGGTCAGTGTCCAGTTGAGAGGTTTTGGCTGATTTTTTGCCTGAATTTACAATTGGTGACCACTGTAGTGTTTTACTGTTTCGTAATATTAATTTTTATTGTTTTTAGATATAAATCTCACATTCATTTGTGAGATGAATGAACCATATAAGTTGATAAAAGAAGCATTAGTACTACTTACATCTTCCCTTGCTCTTCCCCAGTAAGTCATTAGATACTTTCTTATCTAGAGGGTTCACCCCTTATTATATTGACATTGGTCTGGTTGCAAATGTTTATGTTTCCTCACTGTATAGTGAAATGGGTTGCCATTTATTTCCTCCATGGATTGTACAGTATTTAATCTAATCCTTATTCTATGATCTGCCCTTCTGGGAGTATACATTTTCAGTGCTTATAACATCATTGTTCATTCATCTTACCTACTGCAAGGGATGAATGAAAGATGTAGTAGAGTATGCAGTCTATATTAAAAAGACGTGAAACTTAGCACACATATCTTGGTCCAAGCTAACCTTGATTTTCCCTTCTAGTTCATGAAGTACGCAAAATACTCTTACCTTATGTGTTTCTAGCAGAAAAGGGAGGCTGCAGTATTATACATACTTAATTTTATTTTTCTTTTGAGTTGAATAAACTGATGCTGAGTTTGTGGACAAATCACTTACTGACCAGCAAGCTATAGCACAAGTAGACAGTTTCCTGACAGTTAGAACAATTAATCAATGGAACAACTTGCCTCCAGAAGTTGTGAATGCTCCAACATTGGAGGTTTTTAAGAAGAGATTGGACAACCATTTGTCTGAAATTGTATGGAATTTCCTGCCTGAACAGCAGGGGGTTGGTCTAGAAGACCTCCAAGGTCTCTTCCAACTCTGTTATTATTCTTATTCTTAAGTACAAATCATTGACTATTTTTCAAGGGCAGCAATGCACAGCATTGACTTCTATCACCCTTAACTCCAGTGTGGAAGGCAGAGGAAACCAATTTTTGCCTATCCTTTTCTGCTACATGTCAAAAATAGTGTTTTCTGGCATGTGTAATTAAAGCAGTACTGTCTTTTCATCTTCCCCCACTTCAGTTTATTGTAAGATAACACTTTCACTGCTATTGATTATTATGCACTTCTGGGGCAGGAATACCATGTCCTGTCAGTTACTGTTCTCTGCTCTCCATATGAGTTTTATTTCCAAGTTCACAAATTGAATGGTGAAAAGTTAGGAATTTTGTTTGCCTTTTTGTTTATAGGTTCACTAAAATGATGGACTGTTTTTTCTTTCTTTCTTTTTAAATTGGGTGAAGCTGATGAGACTTCTGCCACATTCCTTGGCTAGCTCAGGAAAAATAGTAAAACTGTGGTGTATCCTTCTTCTTCCTCTATCACTCCAGGAGGTAAAGCTATGATAAATAAGCTCCAGACAGAACTTCAGCTCATCCTTTGGCCAAAGCAGTGAAAGGGGTAAAATAGAGAGTTCTTAAGCTAGCTTTATTTACACACAGGCATCCACATCTTATAGGTTCAGTGCAGAAACCTCTAAGAGTTGCGTATTAGCCACAAAAGATAGACCCTTCTCTGTAGTCAAATGTATGCTAAATCAAGATTATTAAATTGTGAGGATCAAAGGTGGGTAATTTAAATAGTTTAAACCCAATAGAAAAGTTTAGCCACCATGCTGTTGGAAGAAATGTCTATCTGGGTTCAGTTCCAAGTGGGAAGAAAGAAACTGGAAACATGGAGGATGACCATATGGAAGAGAGAGAGGGCGGGGGAGAGAGAGGGAGAGAGAGAGATATTTATACCCTCTTGGGCTTTGAATTGGAGCTTCCTGTTCCTGTTGCAAGGACAGGTAGCCTATTGGCTGCTCTAGGGGTCATGTGTCAGGTTTCCAAGTGATGAAATCCATTTAAAAAGAAAAGAGCAAAGTCTGTCTTCCTAAACAATTTCTTTTATTTAGGAAACCTCACTATCTCCACTCCTCCTACCTTAGGAATGTGGCAAGCCCAAAACCTTCCCCCCATAGCCAGCAAAGAGAAAGAAAGAAAAAGAAATATATAATAGAGCTAAATAAAATGGCTACACATATGTCAATTTAGGGCTTGACATCATGTAAAATCCTAGGGATTTGTCTGAGATAAGTCTGGTTGAACTGTGGGATGATGTACTGTCCCCAGGTGATTTCACAATGTAGTGAGCCCTGCTGTTAAATGGTGATTTCACAATGTAGTGAGCCCTGCTGTTAAATGGGTAGGGGGCTAATCCTATCATGTCCTGGGGACCATGTCTTAATCTCATCACCCTGGAGCTGCAGGGAGCTGCTTTGTCTTTAAAAACATGTCTCTCCTTTTCTCATCCAGGGAAATATAATATTCTGCCTTTTAATATTTCCTAGAATATTTCATTCTTCTAGTAGAGGGGGTGGGTGCTGACTTTCTACAATGCTAAGATTAAAACAAATTAATTAAATTGAAATCACTCCCTAGCAATGTCTACAATTGGTGGTAGTACTAACTGGCCTTGAGTGATATCAAAATGCTAAGCAGGAATGGCTAAGATTAGTTCTTGGAGGGAAAGAAATCCTAAGGTTAGAATCTGGAAAAAAATGTATTAAAAGAAGACAGTGGCAAGCTATTTACATACTGTTGCCAAGAAAAGTCACCAGGATTTGAGCTGCTTTTTATGGTATGCTAATTCAGAGCTCACAGCTACTTAATCCTCTATAAAATGTCCAGTTCTTTTTTTACACCACCTAAACTTGTGTCAGACCTCACAGGTGATGGCTACAGCTTCCCAAGTTTATCTATGGTCTTTTTCATATGTAGGAACTGCATTGATTTAATACAAGTACTTCCCTTATGACTCACATAGCATAGTTTCTTGGATGAGGTAAAGCCAAAGCAATTATCTATTTCTGCTTCAGAAGAAATTTTGCAAAGACATTTTTATTGGCACATGAACTCTGTATATAGTACAGGAATGGTATGAAAAGAACTTAGTAAAGACACTGAAAAAGTTGAACGCTCAAACACTCTCTCAAAAATGTAATAGAAAAACTAGCAGCAAAGAAAGGAAAAATGTTATGAATATCCAGATGTCTGAAATAGAGTGAACTTCAAAGAAAGAAAATCAGGAAAGACTTAAGAGAAGGAATACACAAATACTGAGTTTTAGTATATTGTACCTTGTTGGACTAGTTAAGTCATTTAAAAAAAACTATATAAATGTGAAGTTGTATTGGTGTGATAAAAAGTAATCTGGAAGGCCTCTCTGTCACACTTTTGTGGTCTACAAACTAAAAGAATGTAAATAGATTAAGTCTGGTAGGATGTCTGTTGGTTTATTTCCAAAGACACTTGTCTGAATGTGAAAGGGAGTATGAACTGACAGGTAGAGAGATCAGATAATCTCCAAGAAATAGAGGGTATGAATCACTTGTGGAGTCATAATAGGCAATTCCTATCATCACCCAGAAAGCTGTTTCCAAGTACTCATGTTCATAGTGCATGATTTTATAGTCTGCAGAGGATTTAATAGGGGTTGTTGAAAACTGCCTCTGCAAATGATTCTACATATTTCTTGGATCAAATGGTATTGTATAATTTTATTAATGCCATAATCCTGTGATGGCGAACCTATGGCATGCATGCTGGAAGTGGCATGCAGAGCCACTTCTGCCAGCATACGTGGTCACACAGAAGAGCCCCACTGCACATGCGCATGCCCCCCGCCAGCCAGCTGACTGTTGGTATCTGCCATGCGTGTGCAGGGGAGATGCACGCAGGGGAGATGCGCATGCATGCACAGAGGCATGCGGCATGCAGGGGGTTGTGTGTGTATGTGTAGAGACATGCGGTGTGGGTCACGCATGCATGTGCACGGGGGTGGGGGGAGTCACATGCACATTGCATCATGGGTACAGGCATGCGAGCAAGCATACAAGCAAACTTTTGGCACGCAACATGGAAAAGGTTTGCCATCACGGCCATAGTCTTTTCTCTAATAGTCATGACTATCTTGGTGTCAGGAAGCAAGCAACTGCATTCATTCACAATATCAGCGTGTAATTATTCTACATCCGTTTTACAAAAACTAAACATATCTTTCATTTGTGAAAACTGTAGTTTTGAAGAATGCTAAAGTTACATTATACTCCCAATCCCACTCAACTGTTGATCAATAAGCAGCAGAGACCTGCCAGGTACAGCAGCTAATTCTACCTGAAGAGAAACTGAGAGCAAGTGGAGCATGGCCGCACTAGTTTGAAGTTGTTATGTCCTGAGAACTCTAGGAGTTCTCACTCAGGTCCATTCACTTTGTGTGGGCGTTCTCCCCCCTTTCCTCATTGGTTGGTTCTCCCCAGCAGCCAGCTATAAAAGCAGGCTGCGGGGTCCAACTGGTTGCTGATTGCTGCGAGCCAGTTCCAGGCGTGGCAAGCACGGTCAGCCCTTTATTGCTATAATAAAGTATTGTTGCACTCATGCTCTGGTTCAGCCTCTCTTTTCCCAAACTTAACACTGGCGACGAAGGTGGGATGGCTACCAGAAGCACCATGCAACCGCTGAGTCACTAGCCGCCGATCCGCAGCCCAGAGAGAGTGATCGGCCGGCGATAAGAGAAACGCTGATCCGCAGCCAGAGAGAGCGGTCAGCAAACAAAAAGAGCAAACAAAAAGAGCAAACGCTGACCCGCTGACAGAGAAAGCGGCCAGCAAGCGATAAGAAGCGAACGCTGATCCGCAGTCAGAGAGAGCGGTCAGAATCGAAAGTTAGAAGCGTCTGTAGCCGCTTGTTAGCCCAGCTACAGGGAAAGTGAAGCGCTGGGAGCCGCAGCCGCTCAGTATCAGGCGCGAAATTCAAACGGTTGTCATTTGAATTTCAAACCTAAAAGGTACAGCACAGCGCTGTAGCCAGTCACTGACGCCCACACAGGCGCGAATCCAAACGCCGTCAACGGCTAACAGCCAAACGTGGTTAACCCAGAGAGAAAGAGAGGATTGCAAACAGCCTCTCCTGAGCTGAAATCACTTGCCCACCACGGGCACTAAAACATTGTCTGCTGCCCCAGAGAGATTTTTTCCACAGGTTGTTCAACCGGTCCCAGCACCATGAGTTCCAATCCAGTCTTCCCGGCGTTCAAACCAGACGAGGAGAAGTGGGAATCGTATAAGAACCGCTTTAATCATTATATCGATGCAGTTGGCCTGGCGGATGCGGGGGAGCATCGGAAAAAATCGTACTTCCTAATCTACTGTGGAGCCACCGTCTACGATACTGCCACGGCACTCGTGGCCCCTCGTGAGTTGAAAAACGTTCTGTGGTCGGAGTTACTTGAAATTCTCACTAACCACTATTCCCCCAGGCCCTCACAGATTGCCAGGAGATTCACCTTCCGTATGTGGAAGCAATCGAGCAAGGAGACCATCAATCAATATATGGCCGCTCTCAGAACAGCAGCACTGCATTGTGGGTTTGGAACCTACCTGGAGGACATGCTCCTCGATCAACTAGTATGCGGGGTCAAGGACCTCCATCTGCAAAGGCGCCTTCTCGCCAAAAAAGACCTCAACCTCGCACAAGCAGTCGAGGAGGCCTTGGCAGCTGAGCTGGCAACGAACTCAGCCACCGAAATCCAGGGCCCAAGTGCCAAACTGACATCACTTCCAGTCCACTCCGAGGAGGTGGTAGCAGAAGAAACCATCAGTGATGAAAACGAAGTCCACCGCCTCTCCAACGACAGACGGCCACAGGTAGGAGCCAAACAAGAAAACATCGGTCCACCCAAGCACATCACCCTGTGCCTAGCCTGTGGGGGATCTCATCAGAGGGCCACCTGCAAGTTTAAAGGAGCCACCTGCAATAACTGCCATAAAAGGGGACACATCACGAGAGTCTGCCAAGCCCCCCAAAGCGCAGCACAAAGACACCCCCCCTCGCACTCGGGACCACAGAGGCAAGTATTGAACTGTCGCACGCACCACCTCGCCAAGCACACTTGCCACACTGTTAGTAAAATTTCTCTCTCCGTTTCCCTAGAAGGTAAACCGTGCCGCATGGAGGTTGACACTGGGTCAGCGCTCTCAATTATCTCGTGGAACACCCTCAAGAGGCTCCAACCAAGCCTATCCACTAGCCGGCTCCAGAGATGCCAGTTTGGCCTGAAGGACTACCAGGGGAAGACCATTCCTGTAATCGGCAGAGGCAAGTTCCTTGTCAGTTTTAAAGCTTTTAAAGGTCACCTACCTCTAGTGGTAGTTAACGGCAATCTACCCACCTTATTGGGGCTCGATTGGTTTCCCCATCTCGGCCTAGGGCTAACAGGAGTCCATGCTGTCTCAACCTCTGACACTGACTCCTTATTCGCTGATTACTCAGATGTATTCAGCGAAGAGCTGGGGTGTTATAACGGTACCCCCATCTCATTCTCAGTTGACCCCCAAGCAGTCCCAATCAGGCTAAAACCGCGTAGGGTCCCATTTGCTATTCGGCCAAAACTAGATGCGGAATTGGATAAACTGTTAAAACAAGGGGTCATTGAACCAACAGATTTCGCCAAATGGGAGACGCCCATTGTCACACCCCTCAAAAAAGACGGTAGCCTGAGAATTTGCTCAGACTACAAGACGACAATCAATAAATTTCTACAAGTTAGCGCTTATCCTGTGCCCGTCATTCAGCACTTATTACACACATTCGAACCAGGCAGCATTTTTGCTAAATTGGACATGTCTCAAGCATATCAGCAGTTCCCTGTTGATAACCAAACGGCGGAACTCCAGACAATTGTCACTCACAGGGGTGCCTTCCGATGCAAGCGTCTCCAATTTGGCGTAAGTGTTGCCCCGGGTATTTTTCAATCCCTCATAGAGCGGATTTTACAGGGCCTCCCTGGTGTAGTACCCTACTTCGACGACATCTTAGTCTCGGCCAGGGACAGACCCCAACTCTTCCTGAGAGTTCGAGCTGTGTTAGAGAGGTTCAGACAGCATGGCCTCAAGTTGAAAAAAGAAAAATGTGCCATTGCCACTAGACAGGTGGACTTTCTGGGTTATAAAATTGACGCCTCTGGCATTCACCCCCTGGAGTCCAAGGTTAAGGCAATCCACGAGGCACCCACTCCAACCTCCAAAACTGAACTACAGGCGTTCTTGGGGCTATTGAACTTTTACGCATCCTTTTTGCCCCATAAAGCATCAGTAGCTGAACCCCTACACAGATTACTGGATAAAAAGTCACTGTGGCACTGGGGGCACAAAGAAGACCATGCTTTTCACGCCGTCAAATCACTACTCACGTCAGAGGCGGTACTTATTCAATTCGACCCTAACCTCCCTTTAGTGCTGGCAGCAGACGCCTCCCTTTTGGAATTGGGGCGGTACTCAGTCACAGGCTTCCCAATGGCGCCGAGGCTCCCATCGCTTTTTTCTCAAGGACGCTCTGCAACGGAGCGCAATTACAGCCAGATCGATAAGGAAGCCCTAGCAGCTGTTGCAGCCGTGAAAAAATTTCACGAATTTCTCTTGGCCATTTTTTCGAGTTGGTCACGGACCACAAACCCCTCCTGGGCCTACTAGCAGGGGACAAGCAGACCCCCCAAGTCCTCTCCCCTAGGATGACAAGGTGGACCCTCTTCCTGGCAGCCTACTCCTACAGACTTATACACCGCCCGGGTAAAACACTGTCCCACGCTGACGCACTCAGTCGCTGCCCCTTGCCGGCTCCGGCTGAAGACCCTGCTCCTGTCCATGCTATTTTCGAGATCACCCAGTTGGACCTACCCATCACTGCCCTGGACATTGCTGCTAAAACCAAGGCAGACCAAACGCTCGCCCAGGTGCTCGACTGGGTGAGGAGGGGGTGGCCGGGTGGCAATGTTGATAACAAATTCACGCCTTTTAAGACTCGCATGCAGGAGTTGTCCAGTTTGCAGGGCTGTCTACTATGGGGCACTCGAGTGGTCATCCCGGCCTCACTGCGTACCCGAGTTCTGGAAGCGTTGCACGAGGGACATCCTGGCATCGTGAGAATGAAGGCGTTAGCACGCAGCTACGTGTGGTGGCTGGGTCTCGACGAGGACATTGTCAATTGGGTAAGTTCCTGCAGCATTTGCCAGGAATCCTGTCCTGCTTCCCCCATTGCCACCCCTACTAGATGGGAAAGCGCCAGCGCTCCTTGGTCCAGAATCCACATCGACCTGGCCGGCCCTCTGCATGGGAAGATGTTCCTAGTGGTCATGGACGCATATTCCAAATGGATTGACGTAGCGCAGCTATCCACAACCACCACACAAGCAATCACCAACGTATTAACACGCCTGTTTGTTACACACGGGCTACCCGACTCCATTGTCTCCGACAATGGCCCACAGTTCGCATCGACTGAGTTCAGCCGTTTCGCTGCCAACCTGGGTATCCGCCACATTTTCACAGCCCCATTTCATCCTGCCAGTAACAGATTGGCTGAAAGGGCCGTCAGGACCACTAAAGAAGCCCTGGCAAGGTTCAACAAGGATGACTGGCACCACAAACTCTCGCAGTTCCTGATGAGCCAGCACTCAACTCCTTGTTCAGTCACCAATAAGTCCCCAGCTGAGCTCCTGATGGGCAGGCGTCTGAGGACTGTGTTGGACAGACTACACCTACAATACTGCCCTGACTCTCCCCTCGCTTCCACATCGGGGGTTAGACATTTTATCTTACAGGAGCCAGTTTTCGCGAGGAACTTCGCTGGAGACCCCCTGTGGATCCCGGGCGAGATCGTAGCTATCACCGGGCCGCAGTCGTATCGGGTCAGACTGGAGGATGGCCGCGTCTGGAGAAGGCACATAGACCAACTGCGTAGACGCCTCAGCACCATCGCCAGCAGGGACCCAGAGGCACAAGACGAGGGGAGGCCTCATCCCCAGCCTCACATCCACATCACGCCCGGCGATCAGTTCACACCTACAGCCGGTCCCGAAAGCCCGAACACAGACAGCGGCGCCCAGACGGTTGACCAGCCCGATCCAGTCTACGGGAGCACATCCCCAGTGATCAACCCTACGAGCCCCGGGCAGGCCCGAACCGAGGGGCTCACTGGTGACACTTTACCGACTCTGCCTTCCCAGGCAGACCCCGGATGGACAGACGACGTTCCGGAGCTACGCCGTTCCGGGCGCCAACATAAACCTCCTGCCTAACTCAAAGACTATGCATGTTCGCATCTGGGGGGAAGGGGTGTTATGTCCTGAGAACTCTAGGAGTTCTCACTCAGGTCCATTCACTTTGTGTGGGCGTTCTCCCCCCTTTCCTCATTGGTTGGTTCTCCCCAGCAGCCAGCTATAAAAGCAGGCTGCGGGGTCCAACCGGTTGCTGATTGCTGCGAGCCAGTTCCAGGCGTGGCAAGCACGGTCAGCCCTTTATTGCTATAATAAAGTATTGTTGCACTCATGCTCTGGTTCAGCCTCTCTTTTCCCAAACTTAACAGAAGTGGTCCATAGAGACTAGGCTCTTCCCTTCCTCTATAGAAAGGGCTTTTGCTCACAGAATAGTTGGCTAATATCTAGCAACTTATGGGCCAAAACAGTATTTTTAAAACAGAATAGATCAAGATGATTTAAATTATCCTCATTTGCAGGGTGACGATAAGATTAAGGCAGCATCATGGAGACACAGCAAAATAAGTATGTTCATTTTATGGTTAGATGTGAAGAAAGGCTTCAATGTATTCCGTCTAGAGCGTCCATTCTGTGGCTTTAAGCAAGCAGATTTCAGGGCTGCATCAACAAGATTAATGTTAGGAATTTTCTGTTCTTTCTCCCACTTTTTAAAAAACATATATTTGTCCAGTGAGGTATATAATCTGGCATGTTCTTTCATGTCATTTTGATATTACCCAACTACGAATTCTGATCTTTCTTTTTTTTTTTGGTCATGGGAAAATATACTGATTATTATTATTTTTAATATGCACGTTGCTGCTCATGATGACTGACAAAGTTATCATGGTCAAAAAATTGAACTGGAATCTGCTGCATGACAAAGATAGTTTTCTCTAACCCCTTTGGGGAGGAAATTCCAAGTGACTGATAACATTTCCACTTCTTTCAGCATGGAACAAAGAAGCAAAAGAATGAAGCTTCCGGATAAAACAGGAAACAGAAAGTTCTGGCCTCTGCAATCTTAGCCGATAAATGAATACTGAGATCTTTGCAGATTCTTTTGAAATCATGTAGGCCTACCTCTTATCTTTAAGTCTATGAAAATTTGACATTCACAATCTGTGTTTATAATAGTGACCATAACATTTGGCAGTGCACATGTATAAAAGTGCACTGGGAACTCAGCTAAATGATAGTTATGCCATAAATTTTGGAGCACACTTAAAGATGTCTGAAGTCAGAGTGGTTTAAAAACAAGGATTTGGCTTTTTTTGTAGTTAAAACAAGTAATTAGATTAGAGCACTGACTTATGAGAATTGATTAAAAGAATTAAATATGTTTAGCTTGGCGCCTTGACAAATAAATAATAGATGAACTCTGAATCTAAAAGAGGCAGATGAATTTTTTTTTAAGTTGAGCCAAAGATTAGTGGTAAGAAATTGAATAAAGGCAATCTTACATCAAAAAGAATTAGGGGTTGTAACTGAAGAATAATAGACTGAGCTTTTTTTCCCCCTATAATTTTCTCTCATGTGAATCTGTCTAGAAGTTATATTGTATTAATATAATGCTAATACAGATCACTTATCTGTTGACATAACTGCGGACATTATATTGTGATAATGTATTCAGGTTCCTTCTGACTGCTTTTATTGATATTGGCAGCAAATACCCATTTTACATGCAATGTGCTGCTTTGGGGAAAGGGTGCAATATTTATACCAGCAGGGAAAAACCAAACTAGGGGACTTTTTCATGTTCTAATGCTCATCCATTGATTTCCCCAATGTTCTTTCATCCATATGTGAGTTAGTAGAAAACAAAACAGCAAAGATTTTGCTGTCCCTGTTGCCAATCCCAATTGCCTCACCTGAA